>NC_051079.1:74896426-74898101 GCF_004664715.2 Peromyscus leucopus
CACTTGGCTATAACTCAGGCCCGTGATCCAATCCTCTTATGCAGTGCTGCTTGGTAAAGCCACTAGGAAGCCTAGATGGGCTCCAACAAAAGGAAAAAAAGTAATCACATAACATAAAAAGTGATTACTCAGTGCTGAGCAGTGGTGGCGCACGCCTTTAATCACAACACTCGGGAGGCAGAGGCAGGCGGATCTCTGTGAGTTCGAGGGCAGCCTGGTCTACAAAGTGAATTCCAGGAAAGGTGCACAACTACACAGAGAAACCCTGTCTCGAAAAACAAAACAACAAAAAAAGTGATTACTCATTAAATCTTGGACTAAACCTACATTTCATGAATATCTCAATATTTTTTAACTAATGTATATAGAAAACATTTAATAATATGTTTTATTAAATGTAAATGGGTGGACAAATAAATAGTACATTTAGAACTATTCTGAAAGAGATTTTACAGCTCCAATTTCATGACTATTGCTGTGGATCCTCACCAAGCTGTGCTCACTGCTTTATAAATAATTATTTGTCTTGTATAATTACATGTATGCATTTAATTTGAATGATTTATCATTTATTTGTAACTTAGTTTATACTAAGTCCTTATGCCATGTTTCATGACAGATAAATAATTTATGATTATTTGGGTCACCAGAACTATAAATTATTTCTAAATTGAGATTTTTTTTCCATTTGGACTTTCAAGAATTTGATTTGGAGTCTTACAACAGACATTAAGTGGATAAACCAAACATTTATTTCTGAATGTATTCAGCCACAACCATTTTTAATCTCCAGCTCACAATATGAGACAGGTGGGAATTTCCATTTACAGAATATGGAAATTGTCCTAGAGTTAACATTAATGGGATTTTACTAGGTGATAGGATTCAAACTTACATGGGCAAAGCTGCAAATTTGGAGTTTGACCTCCAATTGGAGTTTAGTCTGAATGGATGACATATTTTAGGTGAATTTTCTCTTTAAAATGTGAAAGAATTTCCCTTTAGTATTGGGTATGCATAATGATTCTTATATAATTCTTATTTCTTCAATTTGGAGGAAAAAGGCAGTTGCTTCTTTCTGTTGGAGGACTTCATGCTATTTCTTGACACAAAAAAATCTTTTGATTAATGTTTATATGACTAGAAGTCAATTTACATTCATGATATTTAACACACTTTGTAATTTCCAGCTTACTTCCTTTTCTTTATCTTAGTCAGACTTCACATTATTCTCAAATTGAGTATTTTGTGCTATACTTGTGTGTTTTGTTTTTGTTGTTTGTTTGTTTGTTTGTTGTATTTATCAAACTGACACAATCTGAAGTCATACAGAAAGAGGTAAACTCAGATAAGAAAACTGTAAGCATATCAGTGGGGCATTTTATTAATTAATGGCTGATGTGTGAAGGCACAGCCTGCTGGGTGTAGTGCCTCTTCTGGGCAGGCAGTTTGAGTTGTATAAAATGGAAAGCTGTGCAGGCCATGAAGAGTATGCCAATAAACAGGGTTGCCCCATGACTCAGGTTCTACCTTGTATTACTTCCCTGATTTAGGTTTGTGACTAGACTCTAAGCTATAAGATTAAATAATCCCATCCTCCCCAAGTTGCTTTTTGGTAATGATGTTTATCATGGCAACAGGAGGAAAACTAGAACAAAAAATGCTACCAAAATTG